>NC_056730.1:665659974-665681641 GCF_019279795.1 Protopterus annectens | reverse complement strand
TCATCATTTTTTAAATATTTTGTTATAAAATTTATTTTTATATATGTTTTTAAATATGTATTTTATTATATATGTACATATTTATATATTTTGTATCATTAGTTCGAATGAAGGAACACATGGACTGTATAGAGAAGGGAGTTTTAATTGATGACACAATGAATTTATAATATAATGAATGCTTTAAAATAATTTATATACATGATAACATCTATAGAAATCCATTTTATGTTGATATCAATCAACGTTGTAGCATTAAGTTATTTTAGTTATTCATTTGTGAAATCAAATGTGTAAGGTGAAAGTATTACTTAGATGACTACTTAGTGTTTCTTTAAATTTAGTAGGAAATTATGTCACATTTCTCAATTAATTATGAGTATTTAAATGCTGATTTTTTGGAATTTGTAAGTCTGATGAAGCCGATTTGGTGAAAGCGTTCACTCTGTTCTCAATAAAAAGTTCGGACACTCACTATTTGGCGTTTTTGCTACAAGATATATTATTTGATTTTTTTCCTGCCGTTGCTCTTTATGTGGATTTTTGCTGCCTAGGAGATTTACAACTACGTCTTGTTACTGTTTTATTTGTGGAATACTTTTTGCTCTTGCCGTGGATGTCCCGTGGATGTGCTATATAGCTTTGATCATTTTATGTGGAAATGATGCAAATGTCAGGAAATTACAGAAACAGCATGTGACTAGGCAGATGTCCCTCAAAGAGATTGGAAAGCAAAAATAAGTTAACATAATATCCTGTAGAAATAGGGGGAAATAAAAAATCAGCACAATGAAATAATCATAAATTTTCAGAAACTGGCTTGCGAAAATTAAATTGCAATTGATTAAATCTTTCTGCTGCCAAACACATAACTAAATGATTCTGCAGGCAGAGGGGAAGACTACTGAAATGGCACTCCCTCCTTTCAATTCTGAGCTATCAGTTGCCGTGACAGTTTTCACACCTCTGCAGTAGTGGGGGAGGAGGGGAGTGTCAATTCATGTTGGACTACAAAAGAACACTTAGACTTGTAGCTAAATTGGATGCCTTTGCTCTAGCTGTTGCAGGATAACTTCGAATTATACTGTAAAGCACACTCTGAGCTACACATAAATGAGGGTGATTAGCTAGAGAAAAGAAGCAGGCCTAACACAGAAGGAATACAAACTGACAGTGAGTCACAGATTTCCCATTGTATGTCAATGGCATGGGAATTCACAGTTACTTTCTTATGTCTGGCATGAGTCATAGAAAGAAGACTTGAAATGCTTTATGGGGAAGAGAAAGGCTTGAAGGAGAAGATCACCACGTTGATATAGCAAGCCCCATCGGTAGCCATGTTGTGGTAAACATGCTAAAAATACAAATAAAACACTTAGAGTGATTTTTAGGTGTTAAAATAGGTCTGGAAACAAAGATAGACTGAAAAAACATTTTTTTAGTTCTAGGGTACAGTTTTCCTTTAAATGTCTAACCACTTGCTAAAGGAAACATTAACACAAGTATTCTAACTAGCTACTTGTATGCATTCCCCTCTCACAATACCATACATCATCAGATTGTAGTATATCTACCACCTCCTTCCTCACTACCCAAACTAAATAACCTACTAAATGAAAAAACTGCCCCCACAAACATCAAAAATCTCATAATACTTGGGAGACTTCAATTTCAACCTGTTCAGTCCCATTTCCAATGACCTGAAAACTCTAATACAGTTTCAACTCATCCAACTCATATCTCATCCTACTAGACCTAATCTCCACACACCATTACTCCTTCCTACAGCTCATATTAACTAACAAACCTCTTATCGAAAACATCACCATATATCCACCATATCCATCATCTGTATATAAATGAATCCACAAGCTCCTATATTTCTGTAAAAAAATCACAGAATAACATTAACGATCTTAAATTAAATCCATCCTTTCCTTCTTAATTGACTGGTCATTAGTTTTTTACTCTTCTGATCCCAACACTGCTGTAGAACTACTCACCTCTATACTGACTGACCTGCAAAACCCATGCTTCCTAGTAATCTAATGACTATACAAACCTAAAACTAACAATTGGTTAAGCTACAAGATTACAGTTCATCTACACCACAGAAACAAGGTATGGCATTCTTGGAAAGCCCTTCCTACTACTATAGACAGAGCTACACAACTTTGCTAAGCAAACTCTACACTGTCATATAAGTCACTTGATGAAATCATACCAAACTGCACTAATAAAATCACCATAAAATGCCTGGAAAGAGGTGAAATGTCTTACAGATTGGAAAAGTCGTCCCTCCATGAATTCCACATCCTCTCAACTTTCTACCTCTAGTTTCCTTTCTCATTTAAGCAACATTCCCAGCCCATCCTCTAGCCAATTCTAAACTGCATATGACACTCCCACCTCTGCTCCACACATGCCTACATTCTACTTCAGAACCATCATAGCCAAGAACATCTACCCTCTGCTTGAACAGATTAAATTTGATAGCCCCCTGGTACTGACAACTTTCACCCATGATTTACTTATCACTGTAGAGACAGTGATCATAACCCCCACTGAAACAAGTCTGCAACCTGTGTATTACAATTAGTGATATGCCCAACATCTAGAAGTATACCATTGTAAAACCACTCCCTAAGAAACCCAATCCCTCCAATCCATCAGACATATGGCCCATTTTTAGTCCCCCCACCCAAGGAAAAATTCTGGAGAAATTACTTTATTTACAGCTCGCTCACTAAATCAAACAATACCACTTTATCTCTCAAAAGCAGCATGGCTTTTGGTCTCAAAGTAAATGCACAGGTATCTGGACATTCAGCGACAGCATTCTTTTTGGAACAGGCAAAGGCTAATTACTGGAGAAATTGTTACTGACCTCACCAGAGCCTCTGATTTTGTCAGTCACTAAATTCTCCTAGACTATCTCACTGAAATGTAAATTAGTGATGATAGGTACTTTTTTGAACCAGGGCAGTTTTAACAGCCATTTCTCAGTTAATTTCAACTCATCAACTTCTACATCAGCCCTCTGCAGGAAGGTAACCCTTAAGGATCTATTCAGGCACCTCTCCTCCTTTCTATCTACATTAACAACTTTCTTTTGACTTATCCCATGCTCCTTTCCAGCTTTAAACTGATGACATGGTCATATTCCAATCAACCATTCTCCATCGCTTCTTGAACTCGACCTTCAGATTGATTTTCATGCCCTTATTCAAAGGGTCAATGATCAGCAATTACTTCTAAACTATAAAACAAAAACAATCCTTTTTGGCACTAGGCAAAAGCTCACTTCTATCTCAAAGGCCTATAGAATTCCTCTGTCATCTTAACACTATTGAAGATGTCAGTTCATTCAAATACCTAGGGATTTAGTTTGACCCCCTTCTAAATTTTCAACTTCACCTGGACCACACCCCCCCCAAAAAAAATCAACCAATTCTTATTCTGGGATAATAACATTTCTCGTTTTCTATCCAGACCTTAGTAGAAAATGTCATAGGTAAAGGTATCTTATAGGCTCAGATAAAATACCATCTCCCGCTGAGTGCTGCAGCTTTTAAAAGAAATGCATCCACCATTCAGCCCATTTCAAATGCTTAACCATGCATTCCCCAAGAAATAAACAGCACTGCAAAACCACTGAAAAAGCTAACTTCCCACATGTGAAACAACATGCTGACTTTCTACTTGCCTCTCAATTATTTTAACTTAAAGAATGACACCTTCCCTCCACTAGCTTTACGATTATTCAGGGATGCACTAACATAAAACCTCAGACATCTTAAGCACTCATGTCCTCTCCTCCAAACTGCCCACACTAGGCTTTGCAGCACAGACCATGCTTTCTCAGTTCTTATTCTCACACTGTGGGGAATCTCTCTCCTTTTACTAAAAATCATTCCACTTACACCATTTTACATTCACAAATAAAAGCACATTCCAAGATTCATGGAAAATGCAACTATTATCTCTCTGGTCATATAACACAACCTCTTCATTCCTTGAGTTTACATATCTTGCTCCGACTATTTTTGACAGTGATTCTTTCAGCTAGTCAGCTCTTATTTCCACACTGTATATAATGCATATATATATATATATATCTCGGTATATAATGTTTATCTATTGCCTTTATTCCTTCAAGCCAGCTATGGTATTCACTTTGTATATAGTACATGTACATATCGTTTTTTTGTCTTTCACTCAATATACAATGTCAAGTAACTAGTGTGTTTTCCCTGGGGTGACGCTCAAATGGGTCCAATGGCGAGAATTAAAGTGGGAAAGTTCCTCTCCGATAAGTTATGTTTTAATAGTAGTAGTAGGCAAGGGTGTTCTCTTTCCCATTTATTTGCTTTCTATTTAGAGACACTGGCAAATAAAATAAGGAATTCAGAAATGCAAGGCTATAATTCATATGGTAACCAGGAAAGCTTAGCTTTATTTGCAGGAGATATTATTTTGTACTCAATAAATACAGCAAAGGACTTCTTAGTGTTGTTTAACATTTTTTATACAGTTTAAAGTCTTTCCGGATGTAAAATTAATAAAGATAAAACATAAGCTATAGCAGTAAATTAAGTATTCACACATGAATAGGTTCAGCAATACCCATATTTAACAAGTATTAATATGTATTTAGAAGTATGAATTAAAATGCTTCTATTATGGCAGCTAAGGATATGTGGGGAAGAGATTAAACAAAAGAAAATATAAACACTGAGAAACTGGAAGATCTTGTTTACGGATATGGATAGTAAGATATAGGCAGTGAAAATATTTAATCCCTTTAGTTTTATATATGGGTGATATGATGTTTTTAACAATCAGAGGAGAAGTTGTGGACAACAGTTAAAGGAATTTATCTGACAGGGGACCAGGGCAAATTTAAAGTGGAATAAGTGGATCCTTCCAAAACAGCAAGGTGGTTTAGGATTGCCTGATTTGAAGGGATATTTCAGAGCTACACAGTTACACAATACAAGCAGAAGGTTATAATTCAAAGTGGAAAAGGATGATTATGAAAAGCAGGGGGAGAGTTCAAGAAAAAAAGAGAATGAGCATCTGAATGCAGGCCCTACTTAAGAATACCAACCATACAGAATATTATATTCACTAAGTATTACAAAGTATTCTAAGAACTACGCCAAAATGAGAATGAGGCAAGGTGATTTTATCAATATGGATGACTGCAAGCTGCAGTACAGAAAACAAGCGAGAGGGGAAAAACTGACAAAGGAACCAAGGTATCAGGAGCAAATAACTAGAGAGGGATAGGTAATAGAGAGGGATGAAGCCAGAATGATGTTTGGACTGCAGACTATAGACTACCTTCCCTACCAGAGATTGATAGAGGACAAAAAGAAAAGGGACAGTGAAATCTTAAATGAAAGACCTGTTCTGGTAGAGATTTTAGTTGAAGCAAGAATAGAAGCTACTGTTAAAAAAATGGATAATTGGCTTATAAAACACTGCATGACAACTGCAAGAATCAAAAGGAATTTAAAAAAAAAAAACTGGAAAAAGCAGTTTATAAGAGAACAATAGAAGGAAGTGCCATACAGCGGTGTAAGCCTCGACGGGAGATGATTGTCAGTGTTAAGGTGACACCCCAATCCGGTGTGTAAAATGGGAAAAAGGGTTTGAGGATGTGTACTGCTCCCAAATATACAAGTCCAGAAGGTTTAGGATTTTTGCTTGGAAGTTATTTGCATCTGTACTTTTATACCCCAAGTAGACTTCAAGGAGTTTTTCCTCATATAGACAGCAAATGCTGGAGGTACGATGGGGAAGAAAGGGACAAATGAGGCAATGAGATCACTGCTCCATTGCATTCAGCATCCATCAGTCCTGTCATTGAGTACAATGCCCAATTTGGTATGCACCTAACCAGGCACATCCAACAACTGGACATCCAGAGAGGTTCCAAACTAAAAAAAAAAATAGAGTGCAAGTAACATGTCTTACGCATCCCACCTCAAAGACTTAGCTCTGTATTGTCTCCTATAGGCTGTTGAAGGGAACTCTATGTCTGGCATACAAGGCTTTGTCCGGCTCCACCCTACTGTATCTCCAGCATATTTGCAAAAAGTACAGTTTTGTACCTACCATAAATGTAGATGTTCGAGTGTAAACACTGCTGCAGTCATTACACTTGGGTTATCCTGCCGTCAGGCGGTTCCTCCAGTCGGCCTGAGTGCCAAAGTCTTGGTCCGGCGTCGGTTGCAGTCACCTCCTCCCTGACGTCAGTGCGACAGGGATATACAAGATGCAGCAGACTCCATTTTCTTCAGTTTTTCTTACCCCAGATGTCAGGTGCCCCCAAAATAGGTAGGCAAATCAAATTGCTAGTAAAATATACAAAAGAAAAGCAAACAACCATTTTTAGTTACCAGCAAATACTCCCCATAGGTAATAAAGGGTAGATGATCTAGGTAAGTACCAGAAAGTAAGAGGGGAAGGAGGGAAGGTAACCTGGACTGCAGCAGTGTTTACACTCGAACATCTACATGTATGGTAGGTACAAAACTGTACTATGTTCTTCATGTTAAACTACTGCAGTCATTACACTTGGGTGGAATCCCAAAGCTGAGGTAGGGAGGCTGGATCTATAAGGCATTAGGGGTGGCTATGAGGCCCTGCAGTACAGCAGTGGCGAAGCCAGCTCTGGATTTGGAGTATAAAGGCAAATGGTAATGTTTGGTGAAGGGAGTATAAAGGCAAATGGTAATGTTTGGTGAAGGTATGCACAGAACTCCATGTTGCTGCTTCCAAAATATCCTTGGTAGGTACTCCTCTGAGGTAGGCAGTTGAAGTGGCTGTTGCCCTGGTGGAGTGAGATCTAATACTGTTAGGTACAGGTTTCCTTTGGTGGGTGTAACAGAAATGTATACAGTGTCATATCCAATTTGAAATAGTCTGTTTTGAAATGGCTTTTCCCTGTACTCCTGCAGCGTATGCTACCAATAATTGCTCAGATTTTCTGAAAGCTTTGGTTTTGTCCAAGTAGAAGTGTAACTGCCTGTGAATGTCGAAAGAATGTAGTAGTCTCCCCCCCTTTGTTCTGTGATTTTGGATAAAAAAGTTGGCAAGTGAATAGTTTCGTTTAGAGCCATACTTGATACCACCTTTGGCATAAACGTAGAGTTAGTTCTTAAAGACACCCTGTCCTGGTGGAAGATGAGGAAAGGTTCCACTGCCATTAGTGCCTGTAACTCTGAAACTCTTCGTGCTGATGTTATTGCCAGTAGCAGAGCAGTTTTCCAAGATATGTATTTTAATTCTGCTGTGCTAGCTGGCTCAAAAGGAGGTAGTTAATTTTTCCAAAACAAAGTTGAGGTCCCAAGTTGGTGTAGGTGCTCTACGGGGTGGTCTTATGTTTTTAGCCCCTCTGAGGTACTGTTTGAGCAAAGGATTAGAAAAAATTGGTGGATCCGTGTTGTAATGAGCAGAAATAGCTGAGGCGTGGATCTTGATGGAAGAAAAAGAGAGACCCTTGTCCAGCATCTCAGTTAAGTATTGAAGTATCTGAGGAATATTTGGGACAAGAGGGGCAAGACTGTGCGCTTGGTTCCAGGCACAGAATCTCTTCCATTTATCCGAGTAGGCTTTCCTGGTGCTAGGCCTTCTGGCCTCCAGAATGCCATCCATAACAGCTTTGGAGAGGGGCATTGCTTGCTTGACTAAGGAATTTTCCATGCAGCTAGATTTAAGGTCTTTAGCTGGCTGTGAAGTATCTGATTGTTGTGCTGTGTCAACAACTGTGGGATTTGAGGCAAAATCCAGGGTGGTTCTTGTGCTAAGTTCTTTAAGATTGGGTACCAGTGCTGGCATGGCCAGTCTGGTGTAATCAGGATCATCTTTGGCTCTTCCTGCCTGGCTTTTATGAGTGCCTTTGGAAGGAGAGGTAAAGGATGGAAAGCATATACTTCTAGTTTTTTCCAGCTGAATGAGAGGGCATCCACTTTCCATGCTTGTGGATAGTAGCTCCTTGTGCAGCATTTCTGTAATTGGCAGTTCATTGGGGAAGCAAAGAGATCTATGTCCGGGCTCCACCATTTTTGTGTTATCATGCTGAATATTTGTGGGTTCAATTTCCATTCGTGAGGGTCCATGATGTTTCTGCTTAGGTCGTCTGCCAGTGTGTTTTTCTCTCCTGGCAGGAATTGTGCTTGCAGATGAACTTGGTAGTTTAGAGCCGTGTTCCACAAGGTCATGGCTTGTCTGCAGAGGGGGTAGGAGTGTGCCCCTTGCTTGTTTATATACCACATAACTGTGGTGTTGTCTGTCTTTAGTAGTAATTGTCCGGGATGTAGCAGGTCCTTGAAAGCTATAATTGCATTTTGTACAGCTAGCAGCTTTTTTTGATTGATGTGGAGATGTCTTTGCTCTGTGGGCCACTCGCCCTGAATACATTTTCCTGCCATGTGTGCTCCCCGGGCGTAATCCGATGCATCTGTTGTCACTGTATGCCTGGCTGTGGGTGGAGTGAAAGGCTGTCCCTTGTTGAGGTGACAAGCTTGAGCCCACCATCAAAACTCCTGTTGTAGGCAAGGAATTAGTGGTATAACTGTTTCCAAACTTTGACGGTGTTGAGACCATACACTCTTTAGGTACCATTGCAGTTTCCTCATATGCAGTCTGGCATATGGAATTAGTAGTATGCAAGATGCCATGTAGCCCAAGGCCTGCAGAAGTTTTCTTACAGGGAGTTGGGTCTTTGTTGCCGTTAAATGAAAGTATTGAGTCAGTTGTCCTTGCTTGTCTGGCGTGAGATAAGCCATCTGGGCCGTTGTGTTCAAGCTGGCACCCAGGAATATTATCTGTTGTGAGGGCACTAGTTTTGATTTCTTTTCATTTACTGTGTACCCCAGGCAACTTAACTTTTTTACATACGCCAGATGCTTTAATAGAATGTCCTTGCTCTCTGCTTGAATCAGGCAGTCATCCAAGTATGGATAAATTTGAATTCCTTTTTGCCTGCAAAATGCAATTACTGGTGCCAGGCACTTTGTGAAGACCCTGGGCACAGTAGATAAGCCAAAGGCAGTGCAGAGAATTGATAGTGCATTGAACCTGCTAGAAATCTGAGGTATCTTCTGAAGTTTTGTCTGATAGGGACATGCAGGTATGCCTCTTTGAGGTCCAAAGTCACGAGCCAAGCTTTCTTGCCCAGCATGGGAAGAAGCTGCTGTAGTGTCAACATCTTGAATTTCGGAACGTCCAGGTAAGTGTTTAGTGAAGAAAGGTCCAGAATGGGTCTCCAGGCTTTGTCCTTTCTGGGAACCAGAGAGAGTCTTGAGTAAAATCCTTGTCCTTGCTCCTGTGGTGTTACCGTTTGAATAGCTCTCATGTCCATGAGTGCTGTAATTTGTTTTTGAGCCTCTGCCCATTGATTTGGTGGCAGATTTGGCATTCCTTTTAACCTTGGCAGAGTGTGAAAGTGGAACCTGTAACCTTGAGATACAATGTTGAGAACCCATTTGTCTTTGGTGATGCAATGCCAATTGTGATAGAAAAGTGCAAGTTTTCCTCCTAAGGGGGCTGCCAAGAGAGAGCTGTTTGGCAGCTGCAGTAGAAAGTCATTGAGGCTACTTTTTGTAAGGTTGAGGCCTGTCTTCCCCTTCTTTCTGGCCTGATGTGCCCCAATGTCGAGGCCTGTAAGGGCCTTGTGTCTGACCTCTACCTCTTGGGCGTCGGTATTTGCCCCTTTGAGGTCCATCTGTGACTGGAAAGGACCAATTCTTTGTTGGCCAATTTCTGCTAAAACGAGGAGGCTGAACCTGTAAGAAATCTTTCACTGCATAGATTTTTGCCTTATCCTCCATCTTCTTTAATACCTCCTCTGCCTTAACTCCAAACAGCACATCCCTTTGCAAAGGTGCATCCAACAATTTGACCTTAACATGATCTGGTAACGTATGTTCTTTTAACCAAGCATGCCTTCTAATGACAGAGGCTGTAACTGCTGCTCTACAGGAGGCCTCTAAGGAATCAAACCCACATTGCAAAGTATGTTTTCCCACTTGTTCAGCTGCATGCAATAAATCCTGCATTTCTTTAAAATTGGGAGGATCTGAATCTGGAAGCATCTTCTGTTTCAACTGAGACATCAGAAACTGCTGATATTTTAGCATGTGAAACTGGCAGTTCAAGGCTCTCATTGCTAAAGTTGCAGACGTATATACCTTCTTTCCCCATCTGTCTAATGCTCTGGAATCTCTGTCAGAGGGAACTGGGTTTTTTGCTGATGAGGCCTTAATCCATTTGGGTCCTTGAGAAATAGTTTCAGGATCAGCAACAGGGCTTTTGTACAGAACTTTGTGGGAGTCAGGGACTCTGTAATATCTATCAGGTTTAACTGGGGCTGGGAGTAAGGAGTCAGGGTTTAAGCTGGATTCAGTTGTACACATCATCCACAATATCTAAAACTGGCAGGATAGCAAGGGGTCTGTGTTGAGGCAATAAAAAGGAAGTCTCTGAGCCTTTTCTTGGATTCTGAGTAATCCTGGCCTTCCCAATGGAAATGTTCCCTCATGGTATGTAAGGTCTCCCCAAAGGAGTAGTCCTCAGGCGGAGAGGCTGATGGAATAGATTCCTCAGCATCAGAATCCTCATAAGGGGGTAAAGAATATCCTAGGTCAGAGGAAGAGTCTGAGGAAATGGACACCTGGTCGAAAGATTCATAGTCTGCATCCTGTCTGCGCCTTTTATCAGGAGGGGGATGGGTCCCCCTGATCAGGGTGATTACGTCTTCGGCCATTTTTAGCATTTGTTTCTTAGGCATGGAAGCCTGTGCTGGAGAGAGTTGTGTCTGTTTCTTTGCTTTTAAGGGGGGCTTAGACTTAGCAGAGGGTTTAATGGTTAACTGGGTAGGTCTGAAAAAGTACAGTTTTGTTCCTACCATAAATGTAGATGTCCGATAGGTATGCATCTGCAGTCATAACATATGGGTTGTCCTGCCTCAGGCAGCCCTTCGGTCGGCCGGATTCCAAAGTCTGGGTCTGGCCTCGGCTGATGTCGTGACTTTCCCTGACGCCAGAGCTTGGGTATAAAGGCATCAGCCATTTTCCTCAGTGTTTCTTGCCCCAGATGCCAGGTGCCCTCTAGGAAGGCTAAATTTGGATAAATGTTGAATGTTCCAAACAGTAGCAAAAAATATATATATATACATATATACAAACAAACAAATACACCATAATAGATTCCCCCAGCTAGCTGAAATAGGGGTAAGCACTCTTAGGAATACCACAGAGGGGAAAAAGGGTGGGTAATCCTGACTGCAGATGCATACCTATCGGATATCTACATTTATGGTAGGTACAAAACTGTATTATGTCCTTCAAGGATGCATCTGCAGTCATAACATATGGGTAGAATACCATAGCCAAACTGGGGGAGGAGGTACTAAGATAAGGATGGTGTAGTTAAGATCCCCTGTAAAACTGAAGTTGCAAAGCCTGCTCGGGGATCTGGAGTATAAAGGTAGATTGTAATGCTTGGCAAATGTATGCACGGAGCTCCAAGTAGCAGCTTCTAAAATGTCCTTGTTAGCCACCCCTCGTAGGAAAGCTGTAGTGGTGGCTGTGGCTCTTGTGGAATGAGGCCTGATATTTTCAGGAACTGTCTTTCCATGAAAAGAGTAGCAAAAGCGAATGCAATTTCCTATCCATTTTGAAATTGTCTGTTTGGAAATTGCTTTTCCTTGCACCCCAGTTGCATATGCTACAAAAAGTTGGTCAGATTTTCTGCTGGTTTTAGTTCTGTCCAGATAGTAGCATAGTTGTCTGTGTACATCCAAGGTGTGCAAAAGTTTTTCCCCCTTGTTCTTTGGGTTAGGGAAGAACGTAGGCAAATGAATAGCTTGGTTCAAGGATACCCTGGATATCACCTTTGGCATGAAAGTAGGATTGGTTCTCAGAGACACTCTATCCTGGTGAAAAATAAGGAAAGGCTGCACTGCCATTAGTGCCTGTAACTCGGATACTCTTCTTGCTGAAGTGATTGCCAGAAGGAAAGCAGTTTTCCAAGATAAGAACTGTAAGTCTGCTGATGCTGCTGGTTCAAATGGAGGTAGTGTCAATTTTTCCAACACAAAATTGAGATCCCATGCAGGCAGAGGGGGTCTCCTTGGAGGTTTTACATTTTTGATCCCTCTCAAAAATTGTCTGAGAAGAGGGTGAGAGAAGATAGGAGGATCCATATTGTATTCTGCTGAAATTGCTGAAGCATGAATCTTAATGGAAGAGTAGGACAGGCCATTGTGGAACAATTCTGCTAAGTATTCTAGGATGTGCTAGGTTTGCCACTGTGACATCTGTACCCTTTGATGTGCTCCAAATGAGGAATCTCTTCCATTTAGCTGAGTATGTCTTTCTTGTGGAATTCTGCGAGCCTCCAGAATAATGTCCTTGACCCTCTGAGATAAGACAGTTTGGTTTGGTTTTAAGCAATTTTCCAGGCAGTTAGCTGCAGTGTTTTCAAGTTTGGATGCAGGATCTTGAAATTGTTCTGCGTTAGAAGAAGAGGCCATAGGGGTAGAGGCCATGAGTTCACCTGAGACAAGCTTCTCAGTAGCGGATACCAGTGCTGCCTTGGCCAGTCCGGAGCTATTAGTATCACCTTTGGCTGTTCCTCCCTGATCTTCAGTAGAACCTTGTACATCAATGGGAGAGGTGGAAATGCATACACTGTTAGGGCATTCCAGCTGAAAGAGAGAGAGTCCATGCTCCAAGCTTGTGGGTGGTATGTCCTTGAGCAGAATTTCTTCAGTTGGTGGTTGAGTGGGGAGGCTAACAGGTCTAACTCTGGCATTCCCCATTTCTTTGTTATGAGTTTGAAGATGTCTGGATGCAGCATCCATTCGTGAGCATCCGTGGTAGTTCTGCTTAAGCTGTCTGCTAGTGAGTTCTCTTTCCCTGGTACGAATTTGGCCTGCAGCTGGATATTGAGATTCAGGCCTAGGTTCCACAGATCCATTGCCATCCGGCATAGAGGGTAGGAATGCGTGCCTCCCTGTTTGTTTATGTACCACACGACCGTGGTGTTGTCTGTCCTTATCAGCAGAAGTCCTTGCTGGAGGAATGATTTGAATGCCTCGATTGCATGCTTCACTGCCAGCATCTCCTTTTGGTTTATGTGCAAGTTTAGCTGGTCTTGAGACCATCGGCCTTGGATACATTTGTCCTCCATGTGTGCTCCCCATCCTAGGTCTGAGGCGTCCGTGGTGATGGTCTGGCCTGGTTGTGGTTTGTTGAAAGGCAACCCTCTGCTGGACTGGCAGGCCTGAGCCCACTACAGGAATTCCTTTTGAAGGCATGGAATGATTGGTATCATGGTTTCTAGACTGTGCCTCTAGACTGTGCCTGTGTTGAGACCATACATTCCTTAGGTACCATTGTAATTTCCTCATATGCAGCCTGGCATGCGGGATCAAGATTATGCAGGATGCCATGTAGCCCAGGGCCTGCAGGACTTTCCTTGCAGTAAGCTGTGCTTGTCTTGTCAAGGTCATGAAGTAATCTGGAAGTTGCTTTTGTTTTTCTTCTGTGAGAAAAGCCATCTGAGTTACTGTGTCCAGATCCGCACCCAAAAAGGTTATCCTTTAGGATGGCACTAGTCTTGACTTTTGGATGTTGACTGTGTATCCCACGGCCTGTAACAGGTGTATGACATAGGCCAAATCCTTTATCAATTTTGTCTTGTTGTCCGCTTGTATTAGGCAGTCGTCCAGGTATGGGTAGATTTGAATTCCCTGAAGCCTGCAATGTGCAATTACTGATGCCAGGCATTTCGTGAATACTCTGGGCGCAGTAGATAAGCCAAAGGGCAATGCTGAGAATTGATAATGCTCTGATCCTGCAAGAAATCTGAGGTGTCTTCTGCAATCTGGTCGGATAGGGACGTGCAGGTATGCCTCCTTGAGATCTAGAGTCACCAGCCAAGACTCCTTGCCCAACATGGGAAGAAGTTGCTGTAGGGTCAGCATTTTGAATTTTGGCACAATGAGATATGTGTTCAGTGTGGACAAGTCGAGAATAGGCCTCCATTGGTTTTCTTTTCTTGGTACAAGGAATAGTCTGGAGTAAAATCCTTGGCCTTGTTCCATAGATGGTACACTTTCTATCGCTTTCATCTGAAGTAAATTGTTGATTTGTCTTAAAGCCTCTGGCTTCTGGTTTGGTGGAAGGTTTGCATTCCCCTTTTGGTAAAGTGTGGAAGTGAAACCTGTATCCTTTGTCTATTGTTTGCAATGTCCATGTGTCCTTTGTAATGCAATGCCAGTTTTTTGAGAATAAAGCCAGCTTTCCGCCCAAGGGAGCTTCCAGTTGTTCCCTGGTAGGCGGAATCAGAGTCAAGTCATTGTGTCTGTCCTGTGGTAGTGGTTGTAGTTGCAGCTGTGGCACTACTCCTCTGGTTGGCAGGCTGCCACTGACGACCCCTGTAGGCACTCTGATTGACCTCTGCCTCTTGGGCATCTATTCCTGCCCCTCTGTGCTCTGGAGGTGTCTGGAAAGGACCAATTCTTTGAAGGCCAGTTTCTGCTGAACCTCGAGGTTGAACCTGCAGAAATTCCTTTACTGTTTGCACAGATTTTGCTTTTTCTTCCACTTTCTTTAGAATCTCCTGTGCAGGGGAGCCAAATAAACTTTGTTTCTCCATTGGAGCATCTAGGAGTTTAGATTTGACATGGTCTGGCAAGGATTGCTCTTTTTAGCCAGGCATGTCTACTAATTACTGCCCCCCGCTATAGCTGATCTAAATGAAGCCTCCAGTGCATCATAGCCACATTTTAAGAAATGATTACTGA
This sequence comes from Protopterus annectens, assembly GCF_019279795.1. NCBI lineage: Eukaryota > Metazoa > Chordata > Ceratodontiformes > Protopteridae > Protopterus > Protopterus annectens. Next base: position 665,666,817 of record NC_056730.1, on the reverse strand, counting down.
CCTGTTGAGAGTTGTGTACCAAATCCTGAAGGGATTTACGGTCTAAAGGTTCAGGAGAAGAAAGCTTTTTATTCAGCTGATCTAACAAATATTCTTGGTACTGTATCATATGGAATTGACAGTTTAATGCCCTGGCAGAAAGAGTAGCAGATGTATAAACCTTTTTACCCCATCTCTCTAATGCTCTTGACTCTCTTTCAGAGGGTAGGGAATTTTTGGCAGTGGCAGCTGCAACACCTTTGGGCCCTGAGAAATAGTTTCTGGGTCTGCAGCATGGGGTTTATACAGGTGGAAGTGAGAACTGGGACCCTGTAATATCGGTCAGGTTTGGCAGGGGCCGGGGAAGAGAATCAGGGCAGAACTGACATCATTATACACATCATCAATTACAGTTAGCACAGGTGGTATGGCTAAGGGCCTATGCTGCGCCAAATGTAAAAAAGTGCTTAATCATTTTTTAGAATCAGTAAAATCCTAATCCTGCCATTGAAAGTGTTCCCTCATTGAGTGCAAAGTCTCCCCAAAGGAAAATTCTTCAGGAGGGGAGGCCGAAGGAATAGAGTCTTCTGCATCTGAATCCTCATAAGGCTTAATAGCCTTCCTGATGGTCTGACAAATCAGATCCATCCGAGGAGTAATCAGAGGAGAGAGGTTCAGAGCTTTCAGTCCCAGGCCTTTGTCAGGTGGAGGTTGGGAGGCCCTGTCTGGGTGAGGTTGGGAACCCCTAATCAAGGATATAAGGTCCTCAGCAAGACTGAGAATCTGAGAACTTGAGGAAGGCCTCTGAGAAGTAGATTTGGCAGGTAAAGCTTTGAAAGTTTGGCAGCTTTAGCCCTGGAGAAGGCCTTAATAGACATAGAAGCAGGGGCCTAGCTGCCCCACGCAGGAGTAGAAATGTCCAATGGAATGGTGTCGGACAATTCTTGAGCACTAGCTTCGTAGGGATTTCTGAAGTCGACCAGCCGGGCCTCTCTGGCCTCGCTTGTCGGAGGTATGATTTCGTAGAAGTAAGAACCGAGGACTCTGTTTCAGCCGAACAGAGACACTCGCTGTAGGCCTAACCGCGGTTTCAGCCGAAACCGTGGGTCGAAAGTGTCGGTCCTTTTCCCCGCTTTTGGCCATATGTAGTCGAGTCTCCGACGCATTTTATATGCAAAAGCGGATCTGAAAACTCTTCTGAAACTCTGACCGACGCCTAAGAGTCCATCGCTTGAAGGAGGCACAGGCTAAACAAGCGGATACGCCGTGGTCTGGGCCTAAGCAAGGGAGGCAGTAAGAGTGGAAATCCTTATGAGGTATTTGTTTCCACAAGTTAAACAATTATTTACTTTGTCTGACATCGCTGAGGCAAGAAAGAGTCCCCAACGGGTACTTAGCTTTTTTCAAGTCTTCGTAGCTGAAATCTCTGGATCTGACCGACCGCACTTGCGAACTGCTTCTGCTCGGGCACCGCTACAAGAAAGACTGGGGAAATGGCGCGGGCTGATGCCTTTATACCCCAGAAGCTCTGAGGTCGGGGAAAGTGCAACATCAGCCGAGGCCAGACCCAGACTTTGGAATCCGGCCGACCGAAGGGCTGCCTGAGGCAGGACAACCCATATGTTATGACTGCAGATGCATCCTTGAAGGACATCACCCTCTGTAGCTGTGGATTGCACAGCTACTTTGGTCCCCTCTGTAGGGTTAGGATCGGAAAGCTGAAAACCTAGTGCGTCCGAAGGCCCAGCCTACTCCATGTGGGAGTCGGAGGCAGTCTGTGGTTCTGTGGAAGCGGTAGTTAAGGGCTGCGTAGGCGCCTCGCTGAAAACCGGTGACCGGCCTAGAAGAGGCCTCTTCATCAGTTTTGGGCCTCGGATGCCTGTCCTTGTGATTTTTATGCATTGCGGTCGTCGGAAGTTCTGACGGCATGGTGTAATTGAATTTTCTGCCAAAATAATGTCGGGCAAAATCAAACCGACGTTTAATAGTGCGCTTGTTAAACCTAGTACAAAACCTACAACCAGTGACGTCGTGGTCAGGGCCTAGGCATGGAATACAATAGGAGTGGAAGTCCTTATGAGGTATTTGCTTCCCACAAGAAATACAGTTATTAACTTTTACTGACATCGGTCTGAGGCAAGAAAAAGTTTCCCCAATGGGGTACTTAACTTTTTTAGAAGATTTCGGTTCTGGATTCGGAATGAAAATCTCAGGTGTCGGCCGACTGGCACTTGCGAACTGCTTCTGCTTCAGGCACCGCGCGGCAAGAAAGACTAAAGAAAATGGCGCTATTGCATCTATATACCCCTGTCGCACTGACGCCAGGGAGGAGGCGCAGCAACTGACTGACCAAGACTTTGGAACTCAGGCCGACTGGGGAACCGCCTGACGGCAGGATAACCCAAGTGTAATGACTGCAGCAGTGTAACACAAACATCAGCACCAGAATTACCATTCTAAAGACTTCAACCTTGCCAGTGATACAAATAGGACCTGCTGGAGAGACAGGTATGTATCCCAGAGACTACCCTTTCTCTGGAACAGATTCTCCATTAATGTGAAGTAGAGTTTCTTAACCCAATTCAAATGTAACAGACAACTGGATTGGGAACAGGAAATTCTCCCTGGTTTGGCACTTGTTTCTAAGGGACCCAGGCAGTCTGTAAATGGCTCATCTCCCAGGCCCCTGCTTGCAAATGTTTCATTTCCCAAGCTCCTGGGAGGGAGAAAATATGGCTTTAAAGGAGAGGATGAATGGATATGGCTATTACCCCAATCCCAGAATAAGGTATCAGAAAGGAGGAGGAAGGTGGAAGGGATTAAGGACTACAACAGTGAAACTACTGTCCACTATGGCACGTTCCTAACACAACTGTACTACGCTCATTGTTAAAGTCTTCACTTTTCTTAAAAATAGCAAAGTGGTGAGAGACAGAGAAGGAGGTGGGGGTCCATCTGGTTACTCAGAAATCAATCCTATGACAGCAGATGCATATTCTACTCTAGCTCCAGATGCCGACAATAGGTTGTAGTGCTTTGAAAAAGTGTTAACAGACTGGGTTGATGCTTCTAGGATGGCTTTGGTGGAAATGCCCTTAAGGAAAACTGTGGTATTAGGCACAACTCTAGTAAAAGTACAGTTTTGTACCTACCATAAATGTAGATGTCCGAACTGGATAGCATCTGCAGTCATAACAAATGGGTTGTCCTGTCGTCAGGCAGCCCTTCGTCGGCCGATTCCAAAGTTCAACCGCTTCGGCTGATGTCGTGACTTCACCCGACGCCATCTCTGCTGGTCTTCGGGTATAAAGGCATCAGCCTACGCCATTTTCCTCAGTGTTTCTTGCCCCAGATGCCAGTTGCCCTCTTGGAAGGCTAAATTTTGGATAAATGCCAATGTTTCCAAAAAGATAGAAGGCAAACACAAAAAATAAGCATGCATGTACATATATACAAACAAATACACCATAAGAGACTCCCCCCCCCCCAGCTAGCTATTAGGAGGGTAAATACCCTAGAGTACCAAAAAGGGGAAGGAGGGAGGTAATCTGACTGCAGATGCTATCCAGTTCGACATCTACATTTATGGTAGGTACAAACTGTACTATGTCCTTCATGGATGCATCTGCAGTCATAACAAATGGGTAGAATACCATAGCCAACTAGGGGAGGAGGAAGAAAAAATTATGGTGTGGTTAGGATCCCTTGCAGTACAGCAGTGGCAAACCCTGCTCGGGATCTAGAATATAGAGGTAAGTTATAATGCTTGGCAAATGTATGCACGGAGGTCCAAGTAGCCACCTCAATAATGTCCTTGGTTGCCACTCCTCGTAAGAAAGCTGTGGTAGTGGCTGTAGCCCTTGTAGAATGAGGCCTTATGTTCTGTGGAATTGGTTTTCCATGGTAGGAGTAATAGAATCTTATGCAATTTCCTATCCATTTGAGATTGTCTGTTTGGAAATTGCTTTTCCTTCCCTTCCTGTTGCATAGGCTACAAAAAGCTGGCCAGTTTTCTGTTACTTTTGGTTCTGTCCAGGTAGTAGCGTAGCTGTCTATGTAATGGCCCAAGGTATGCAGCATTCTTTCCCTCTGTTTTGTGGATTGGGAAGAACGTGAGGTAGGTGGATTGCCTGGTTTAAAGACACTCTGGATACCACCTTAGGCATAAATGTAGGATTAGTTCTCATGGACACCTCTATCTTGATGGGAGATTAGAAGGGTTGTACTGCCATTAAGGCCTGTAGTTCAAACCCTCCTTGCTGAGGTAATTGCCAGTAGGAAAGCAGTTTTCCATGACAGGTGCTGTAGATCTGCTGTTGCTGCTGGTTCAAACGGAGGGAGTGTCAACTTTTCTAGCACAAAGTTCAAGTCCCATGCTGGTAATGGTGGCTTCCTAGGAGGTTTTACATTCTTGATCCCTCTGAGGAACTGCATGAGTAGAGGATGTGAAAAGACAGGTGGATCAAAGCTGTATTCTGCTGAAATAGCTGATGCATGTATCTTGATGGAGGAATAGGACAGGCCTGTATGTAGAAGCTCTGCCAAATACTCCAGAATGTTAGCAATATCTATATTCGACACATCTTTTCCTCTTTCAGCACTCCAAATGACAAACCTTTTCCATTTTCCTGCATAGTTCCTTCTTGTTGAAGGTCTGCGGGCTTCAAGGATAATGTCTTTAACCCTTTGGGAAAGCTCTGGATTAGTTGCTGCTATGTGATGTTCCAGGCAGTCAGTTGTAAAGTTTTTAGGTTTGGATGCATGATGCTGAAGTTGTTCTGAGTTAACATCAAAGGCATCAGATCAGGGGTATTGACCACATTTTCTCCCGAGACATGCTCCTCAGCAATGGGTACCAGTGTTGTCTTGGCCAGTTCGGAGCTATCAGGATTATCCTTGGACGTTCCTCTTTGATTTTCAGTAATACCTTGTGTATCAAGGGAAGAGGTGGAAATGCATATGCTGTCAGACCTTTCCAGCTGAAGGAGAGGGAATCCACCTTCCATGCAAGTGGGTGGAATGTCCTTGTGCAGAATTTTTTGAGCTGGTGATTGAGAGGGGAAGTTTAATAGATCTATTTGTGGCATTCCCATTTCTTTGTGATGGTCTTGAAGATGTCCGGCGTAGCATCCATTCGTGAGCATCCGAGGTGGTTCTGCTTAACATGTCTGCTAGGGTGTTCTCTTTCCCGGTACAAATATTGCCTGTAACTGGATGTTGTAGCGAGAGCCAGATTCCAAAGGTCCAAAAAGTCATTCTGCATAGGGGTATGAAATGAGTGCCTCCCTGTTTGTTGATGTACCACATGACTGTGGTGTTGTCTGTCCTTATCATCAAATGGCCTTCTTTGAGGAATGGTCTGAATTTTTGGATTGCTAGTTTTACTGCCAGCATTTCTTTTTGGTTTATGTGCAGGTGCAGCTGGTCCTGAGTCCACAATCCTTGTAATGCGATTTGTCCAGCATGTTTCCATCCTAGGTCTGAGGCCTGTTGTGATGGTTTGGCTTGTTCGAAAGTTGTGGAGGGGTAGGCCTGGGTTTGACTGGCATGCTTGAGCCCACCATAGGAACTCCTGTTTTAGGAACTCCTGTTTTAGGCATGGGATTAGTGGTATTTCTGCTTCTAGGCTGTGCCTGTGTTGAGACCATAAATTCTTTAGGTACCACTGTAGTTTTCTCATATGCAGTCTGGCATGTGGGACCAAGATTATGCATGATGCCATGAAGCCCAAGGCCTGCAGAACTTTTCTTGCTGTTAGTTTGTTCTGTTTTGTTAATGCCAAGAAGTAAAGAGGGAGTTCTTTTTGTTTTTCTGCAGTTAGGAATGCCATTTGTTTTACTGTGTCCAATTCCGCACTCCAAGAATGTTCTTGTTTGGGATGGTATCAGCCTTGACTTTTGTAAATTGACTGTGTATCCCAGGGCTTGTAGCAAGTAAAATGACCCTTTGTAAATCTGTTGTCAGCTTGCTTTTGTTGTCCGCTTGTAGCAGGCAGTCGTCCAGGTATGGATAAATTTGGATTCTGTAGTCTGCAGTGAGCTGATTACTGATGCCAGGCATTTTGTGAATACTCTGGGCACAGTAGATAAGCCAAAGGGCAATGCTGAGAATTGATAATGCTCTGATCCTGCAAGAAATCTGAGGTATCTTCTGCAATTTGGTCTGAATGGGAGCTGCAGGTATGCCTCCTTGAGATCTAGAGTTACCAGCCAACACTCCTTACCCAGCATGGGAAGAAGTTGCTGTAGGGTCGCATTTTGAATTTTGGGACAATGATATATGTGTTTAAGATGGACAGGTCGAGAATAGGTCTCCAACTTTTCTCTTTCTTGGTACTTAGGAAGAGTCTGGAGTAGAATCCTTTGCCCTGTTCTGTTATTGGTACTCTTTCCACAGCTCTCATCTTTGTTAATTCATTATCTGCTGTAGAGCTTCTATTTTTGATTTGTAGGCAGGTTTGGCATTCCTCTTTTACTGGTAAGGTGTGGAAGTGGAACCGTAGCCTTGGTCTATGGTTTGCAAAATCCACTTGTCTTTTGTGATATAGTGCCAATTTTTCAAAAATAAGGCTAACTTCTTCCGCCTAATGGTGCTGCTATTTGCCCTGGTAGAATGGAGTTAGAGCCAAGTCACTGTGATTGTCCTGTTGCAGTGGTTGTGGTTGTGTCTGTGCCTCTGTTATTACCTTGCCACCCCCCGTCCCCCCCTTTTTTTGTTAGGCCACCTCCCCTTTTTTTTTGGGGGGAAAAATTTTTGGAATTTTCCCTTTTCCCTTTCTTTTGGAAAGGGGGGGGTCCTAAATTTTTCCTGGGGCCCCTTTTGGGAATTCCTTGGTGGAAATCCCGGGAAAAAAGGAAAAAACCC
>NC_056730.1:665644161-665659474 GCF_019279795.1 Protopterus annectens | reverse complement strand
TAAAAGGGCCAAAAATTTTTTAAAAAAAAACCCCTTTCAAAAGCAAAAGAGTCTGAGTTACAGGCATTAATGGCAGTGGAACCTTTTATCATTTTCATCCGGACAGGGTTTCTCTAAGGACAAAGCCAACATTTATGCCACAGCTAGTATCCAGTGTGGCTCTTAACCAAGCCATTCATTTGCCAACATTTTATCCAAATCTCCAGAATAAAGGGGAGACTTCTGCACTCTTTTTGGACATACACAGGCAGCTACGCTTCTACTTGGACAAAACAAAAGCTTTCAGAAAAACTGAGCAACTGTTTGTAGCATATGCTGCAGGATCACAAGGAAAGGCTATCTCAAAGCAGACTATTTCAAAATGGATAGGACACTGCATTTGTTTCTGCTATGCACAGCATGGCAAGTCAGTGCCTAAGAATATTAGGCCACATTCTACCAGGGCAGCAGCCACTTCAGCAGCCTTTCTCAGAGGAGTACCAACCAAAGGAAATTTTGGAGGCTGCAACTTGGAGTTCAGTGCACACTTTACCAAGCATTATCACTTACTTCTTTACTCTAAATCTAGAGCAGGCTTTGCCACTGCAGTTCTGCAGGGTCTCATAGCCACTCCTAATCCTATTTAGACCCAGCCGCCCTACCTCAGCTTTGGGATTCAACCCAAGTGTAATGACTGCAACAGTGAAACACTGTGAACATAGCACAGTTGTGTACCTACCATAAATGTAGATGTTCGAGTGTATTCACTGTTGCAGTCCAGGTTAAACACCCTCCATCCCCCTTTCTTTGCTGGGACTTATCTATACTTCTCTATTCTATACAACCTATGTGGTGTATTTGCTTGTAGATGAAGGAAAAGTTGTTTTTTGTGTATGCATGCTTATTGGCATAATTTAGCCTACCTCTTTAGCGGCACCTGACATCTGGGGCAAGAAAACTGAAGAAAATGGCGTCGGCTGCATCTTTTATACCCTGGTGCACTGATGTCAGGGAAGAGGCAACAGCAACCGACGCCGGACCTATACTTTGGAACTCAGGCCAACTGCGGGTAGCCTGCCAGCAGGATAACCCAATTGTAATGACTGTAACGGTGAGTACACTCGAACATCTACATTTATGGTAGGTACACAACTGTACTTTTGGCTTTGTCTTTCCTTTCCTGTGACACACACTTGATGCTGTTCTAATATCTTTATCTCTGTAACCTCTTTCTTTGAACTCTTCTTTTAATGATAATATTGCTGTATCTAGGCCTTTAGCTGTATTGTGTAAATGACTGGCTCTCATTAACTGTCCCCTAATGACATTTTTGCTTAATTGTCTTGGATGCATGCTTGTCTTTTTTATGTAGAATACTGTTTTTACGACTAGGTTTTCTATATACAGAAGTGGTAATGTGTTTATTGTTTGGTTTGCATAACTTAACATACAAAAAGTCAATGATCTCATTAGAATACTCGCATGTAAATCTTAAAAAATCGGTGGTACTATGTAGATGTTCAATCAGTTGCTCCAATTCTTCAGTAGTACCCCCATAACAAAAATGCATCATCTACAAAACGTGTATTACATAGAATCTTGCTTAGGTATTCATTACCTTGCAATAGACAGACTCATTTCCCATGCCACTAGTACTAGGTTGGCGTATCTATTTGCACAGGCTGTGCCCATAGCCACGCCAACCCTTTGTAAATAAAAGTTCTCATTGAAAAATAAACACTGAAACCCTATCTATATTTTTGATTTACTGGTAACAAGGCAGATCACTGAAGAATTTTGATGTTCGTGTTTCACTGTTGCAGTCATTACTCTTGGGTTATCCTGCTGGCAGGCTACCAGCAGTCGGCCTGAATGCCAAAGTCCTGGTCCGGCGTCGGTTGCTGTCCTCTTCCCTGACGCCAGTGCGCCAGGGTATAGGATGCAGCCGACGCCATTTTCTCCAGTCTTTCTTGCCGCGGTGCCCAAAAAGCAGTTCGCAAGTGCCGGTCGGCCCAAATTTTTGATTCTTTTAAAATAGAAAATCCACTCACACCAGTGATCTGTGGACTTCCCATAGACCCCATTCCAATGGTCAGGAATTCCGGGCTTTCTTCCAGGGTTATTCATAGCCTCACTTCCTCCCATAAGCCCTGCACTATGCAGACCTACAGAAATAAATGGAAGAGGTGTACTGTTTGGGTGAATTCTAAAGGTTTGGATCCATTCTCGTCATTTTAGCCTTCTATTTTGGATTTCCTGGCAGGTCCTTTTCACTTGGGGGTTAGTTCCTCTGAGAGTGAAATTAATTTCTAGCTTTCATGTGTGATAGTAACATGCTCCTGTTGCTTCTGTCAGGCTTTCAAAGGTGTACGAAGAGGGCTTGTCTTTGTGACCCCAGTTGGGGTTGAATGTAATCCAGTTCCACTAATAAGTACTCTTATGCCAAAGTCATGCAAGCAAGAACCATCTGCCCCTTCACTATATTCCTCTTCTGGTGGATGGGATGATTACTGTTAAAATACAAAAAGGAATTTGAAAATTTCTTTTTCTTATAGAGTCTAAATATAAAACTGCTATTCAAGTCTTTAATGTAACGTCCAGGTAATGAATCTCATCAAATCCAATGTTACAAGTAAAACTAAAAAAAAAAAAATCTGTGGTTTTGTTAATATAGAAAATACATTCATCTAGTTCTTCCTTAGTCCCCTTCCAAATAAGAACATTTTCATCTAAAAAACGTAGATACAGGACAATAGATAGAAAATATTGAGATTTAAAAAACAGTTCTTGCCCCCAACTCATTAGTACCATGTTAGCAAATACAGGGGTGCAGGCAGTCCCCCATAGTTACCCACTCATCTGTTTATAATAATTTCATCTATTTTGAGGAGAGTATTAACCAGCACCAGTTCTCTGCATTCCATAAGTAATCTTAAATCATTAGTGTTCAAACATTGCATGCAATTAAAATATTTTCACACCATTGCAGACCTAAGATGTGAGGAATGACAGAAAATAAGTTTTTGATATCAGTAGTAACTAACAAATAATAAGGTTAAAGTATTCATCAGCCACCTTGGATAAAAATTCTCCATGAGTCAACCAAAATGTGATTATATAACTTGAGGAACATTTTAAGTTTACTATTCACAAACACCACAACAGGGTAGGTTTTGGAACCAACATTAGCTACAGTTGGTCTTAGTGGCAGATCCAAGATATTTTTATGTATCTTGGGTATACTAAATATATCTAGAGTACAGTAAACTCTCAGTTAACTGGCACCCATGGGGATTGATAGGTGCTGGATAACTGTAGATGTTCATCGTGTTACACTGCTGCAGTCATTACACTTGGGTTATCCTGCCGTCAGGCAGTCCCTCAGTTGGCCTGAGGCCCAAAGTCTTGGTCCGGCATCGGTTGTTGTCGCTTCTTCCCTGACGTTAGTGCGACAGGGGTATACAAGATGCAGCCGACGCCATTTTCTTCAGTCTTTCTTGCCGCGCGGTGCCCGAAGCAAAAGCAGTTCACAAGTGCCGGTCAGCCAACTCCTGAGATTTTCATTCTGAATCCAGAACCGAAGTCTTCTATAAAGCTAAGTACCCCGTTGGGGAAACTTTTTCTTGCCTCAGACCAATGTCAGTAAAAGTTAATAACTGTATTTCTTGTGGGAAGCAAATACCTCATAAGGATTTCCATTCTTATTGTATCCCATGCCTAGGCCCAGACCACGACGTCACAGGTTGTCGGTTTTGTGCTAGGTTTAACAAGCGCACTATTAAACGTCTGTTTGATTTTGCCCGACATTATTTTGGCAGAAAATTCAATTACACCATGCCGTCGGAACTACCGACCTAATCGAATACACAAAAAGTGCAAAGACAAGGACAGGCATTCGAGGCCCAAAACTGACGACGAAGCCTCTTCTAGGCCAGTCGCCAGATGTCCTTCAAGGATGCATCTGCAGTCCTTACAAATGGGTTGTCCTGTCGTCAGGCAGCCCTTCGGTCGGCCGGATTCCAAAGTCTGGGTCTGGCCTCGGCTGGTGTCGCACTTCACCCGACGTCATCACTGCAGGTCTTCGGGTATAAAGGCATCAGCAGACGCCATTTTCCTCAGTCTTTCTTGCCGCGTGGTGCCCGAAGCAGAAGCTATTCGCAAGTGCCGGTCGGTCAGATCCAGAGATTACTACTACCGAATACTTCAAGACTTCTAAAGCTAAGTACCCTTGGGACTCTTTCTTGCCCCAGCCGATGTCAGAAAAAGTGAATAACTGTTTAACTTGTGGGAAACAAATACCTCATAAAGATTTCCACTCTTACTGCTTACCTTGTTTAGGCCCAGACCACGACGTAGCAGCTTGTTTAGCCTGTGCTTCCTTCAACCGACGAACGCTTAGGCGTCGGTCGGAGTTTGCTGAACAGTTTTTCGGCTCAGATTTTGCGTACATTATGCCGCCGGATCCTCCGACTACTCAAATTGTTAAGAAACGCAAGGAAAAGGACCGACACGCGGTCCGCGGTTTCGCCGAAACCACGGTTAAGCAAACATGAGTGTCTCTGTTTCGGCCAAACCGAGCAAACGGGTCAATCTTCAGCGAATCCATGACTACTACCGAGGCCCCTTCTACCCTAGTTGAATCGGCCTCTGAAGTTTTGCCTACTACTGTGGTTTCTCAAGAATTATCGGACACCATCCCTTTGGATGTCTCTACCCCAGCACGTGGTGCTGCTAGGCCTCCTGCAGCCATGTCTATAAAGGCCTTTGCCAGGGCTAAAGCAGCCAAAACTGCTAAGTCTGTGCCTGTTAAGCCACCCTCTCACAGGCCCAGTTCCAGTTCCCAAATGCTTACTCTGGCAGAGGATCTCATCTCTTTAATAAGGGGATCCCAATCACACCCAGACAGGGCCTCTCAACCTCCAGAAAAGAGACCTAGAGCAGAGCCACCGAGCCAGTGTCCTCAGATGACTCTTCTGATGATACAGACAATACAGACCATCCAGAGGCTCCTTTTTCTACTTATGAAGATTCCGATGCTGAAGAATCGATTCCTTCTGCCTCTCCACCAGAGGAATTTTCCTTTGGGGAAACCTTACATGCCATGAGAGAGCAATTCCAATGGCAGGGACAAGATTTCTCAGATTCAAGAAAAGGCTTAGGACCTTTTACACTTACCAACATAGGCCCTTAGCTATACCTCCAGTTCTTCCTGTTGTGGATGATGCATTTAATGATGCTTGCACTGCTCCTGATACTTTACCTCCAGCCCCTGCTAAGCCCGATAGGTTTTACAGGGTACCGGACACTCATCACCACTTATACAAGGCCCCTTTTGCAGATCCTGAGACTATCTCCCAGGGGCCTAAGGCAGTAGCTTCGACCTCAGTGAAAAACCCTCTCCCTTCTGAAAGGGAATCCAGGTCCTTAGAGAGATGGGGTAAAAAAGTATACACCTCTGCTACTGTCTCAGCTAGAGCTTTGAACTGTCAGTTTCATATGATCCAGTGCCAAGAGTTTATGCTTGATCAGTTAACTAAGAAACTGTCCTCTGATGATTCCTTAGATAAGAAATATGTTCTAGAAATGGTGAATAACATTCAGCAGGTTAGTAACCATTCTTTAAAATGTGGCTATGATGCACTGGAGGCTTCATTTAGATCAGCCATGACTGGCACAGTTATAAGAAGGCATGCATGGTTGAAAGAACAGGTCTTGCCGGATCATGTTAAAGCAAAGCTATTAGATGCTCCTATGGATAAGGTCAGTCTATTTGGTTCTCCTGCCCAACAGGTAATGAAGAAAATGGAAGAGAAGGCAAAATCTGTACAAACAGTTAAAGATTTCTTACAGGTTCAGCCCCCAAGGTTTAGCAGGAACTGGCCTTCCAAAAATTGGTCCTTTCCAGACTCCTCTAAAACTCAGAGAGGCAGGAATAGACGTTCCAGAGGCAGAAATCAATCCAGAAGAGGTGCCTACAGGGGACGCCAGTGGCAAGGCAACAACCAACGAGGCACAGATACAACCACTACCACTGCAACAGGACAATCACAGTGACTTGGCTCTGACACCGTCTACCAGAGAACAAATAGCAGCACCCTTAGGCAGAAAGTTAGCCTTATTTTCAAAAAACTGGCACTGTATCACAAGAGACAAGTGGATTTTGCAAACTATAGACCAAGGCTACAGGTTTCATTTCCACACTTTACCAGTAAAAAGAGGAATGCCAAACCTACCACCAAATCAAAAGACAGAAGCTCTAAAACAAATAGCTCAATTAACAAAGATGAGAGCTGTGGAAAGGGTACCACCTACAGAACAGGGCAAGGATTTTCCCAGACTCTTCCTAGTACCAAGAAAAGAGAAAAGTTGGAGACCTATTCTCGACCTGTCCGCTTTAAACACATTCATCATTGTTCCAAAATTCAAAATGCTGACCCTACAGCAACTTCTTCCCATGCTGGGCAAGGAGTATTGGCTGGTAACTCTAGATCTCAAGGAGGCATACCTGCACGTCCCATACGACCAAATTGCAGAAGATACCTCAGATTTCTTGCAGAATCAGAGCATTATCAATTCTCAGCATTGCCCTTTGGCTTATCTACTGCCCAGAGTGTTCACGAAATGCCTGGCATCAGTAATCGCCACTGCAGGCTTCAGGAATCCAAATTTATCCATACCTGGACGACTGCCTGATACAAGCGGACAAAAAAACAAGCTGACACAAGACTTACAAAGAGTCATTTGCTTACTACAAGCCCTGGGATACACAGTCAATTTAAAAAAGTCAAGACTGATACCATCCCAAACAAGAACATTCTTGGGTGCAGAATTGGACACAGTAAAACAAATGGCATTCCTAACTGCAGAAAAACAAGAACAACTTCCTCTTTACTTCTTGGCATTAACAAAGCAGAACAAACTAACAGCAAGGAAAGTACTGCAGGCCTTGGGCTTCATGGCATCCTGCATAATCCTGGTCCCCCATGCCAGACTGCATATGAGAAAGCTACAGTGGTACCTAAAGAATTTATGGTCTCAACACAGGCACAGCTTAGAAACCAAAATACCACTAATCCCATGCCTGAAACAAGAGTTCCTATGGTGGGCTCAGGCATGCCAGTCAAACCCAGGTTTGTCCTTCCACAGCATTCAAACAAGCCAAACCATCACAACGGACGCCTCAGACCTCGGTTGGGGGCCCACATGCTGGACAAGTGCATTCAAGGCTTATGGACTCAGATCAGCTGCACCTGCACATAAATCAAAAGAAATGCTGGCAGTAAAACTAGCAATCCAGAATTTCAGACCATTCCTCAAAGAAGGCCAATTGATGATAAGGACAGACAACACCACAGTCATGTGGTACATCAACAAACAGGGAGGCACTCATTCATACCCCCTATGCCGAATGGCTCTGGACCTATGGAATATGGCTCTGAGTTACAACATTCAGTTACAGGCAATATTTGTACCGGGAAAAGAAAACATCCTAGCAGACATGTTAAGCAGAACTACCTCGGATGCTCACAAATGGATGCTACACCCAGACATCTTCAAGGCCATCACAAAGAAATGGGGAATGCCACAAATAGACCTATTCGCATCCCCACTCAATCACCAGCTCAAGAAATTCTGCACGAGGACATACCACCCACTTGCTTGGAAGGTGGACTCTCTATCCTTCAGTTGGAAAGGCCTGACAGCATATGCATTTCCACCTCTTCCTTTGATGCACAAGGTACTACTGAAAATCAAAGAGGAATGTCCAAGGATAATTCCGATAGCTCCAAATTGGCCAAGACAACATTGGTATCCATTACTGAGGAGCATGTCTCGGGGGGGAAATGTGGACACTACCCCTGATTCCTTTGATGTTAACTCAGAGCGACTACAACATCCTACATCCAAACCTGAAAACTCTGCAACTGACTGCCTGGAACATTACATAAGAGCAACTAACCCAGATTTATCCCAAAGGGTTAAAGACATTATCCTTGAGGCCCGCAGACCTTCAACAAGAAGGAACTATGCAGGAAAATGGAAAAGGTTTGTCATTTGGAGTACTGAAAGAGGGAAAGATGTGTCAAAGGTAGATATTGCCAACATCCTGGAGTATTTGGCAGAGCTTCTCCATACAGGCCTGTCCTATTCCTCCATCAAGATACATGCATCAGCTATTTCTGCAGAATACAGCTTCGATCCCCCTGTCTTCTCACATCCTCTACTCAGGCAGTTTCTGAGAGGAATTAAGAATGTAAAACCTCCTAGGAAACCACCATTACCAGCATGGGACTTGAACTTTGTGCTAGAAAAATTGACACTCCCTCCATTCGAACCAGCAGCAACAGCAGATCTTCAGCACCTATCCTGGAAAACTGCTTTCCTACTGGCAATTACTTCAGCAAGAAGGGTTTCGGAACTACAGGCTTTAATGGCAGTACAACCCTTCCTAATCTTCCATCAAGACAGAGTGTCCATGAGAACTAATCCTACATTTATGCCTAAGGTGGTATCCAGAGTGTCTGTAAACCAGGCAATCCACCTACCTACCTTCTTTCCCAATCCACAGAACAGGAGGGAAAACTGCTGCATACCTTGGATGTACATAGACAGTTACGCTACTACCTGGACAGAACCAAGGGCAATAGAAAATCTGACCAGCTTCTAGTAGCATATGCAACAGGAAGGGAAGGAAAAGCAATTTCCAAACAGACAATCTCCAAGTGGATAGGAAATTGCATAAGATTCTGTTACTCCTACCATGGAAAGCAAATTCCACAGAACATAAGGCCTCATTCTTCAAGGGCTACAGCCACTACCACAGCTTTCTTACGAGTGGCTACCAAGGACATTATAGAGGCTGCTACTTGGACCTCCGTGCATACATTTGCCAAGCATTATAACTAACCTCTATACTCTAGATCCCGAGCAGGGTTTGCCACTGCTGTTTTGCAAGGGATCCTAACTACACCATAATTCTTCTTCCTCCTCCCCTAGTTTGGCTATGGTATTCTACCCATTTGTAAGGACTGCAGATGCATCCTTGAAGGACATAGTACAGTTTTGTACCTACCATAAATGTAGATGTCCGAACAGGATAGCATCTGCAGTCAGGATTACCCACCCTCCTTCCCCTCTGTGGTACTCCTAGGGTGTTTGCCCACCTAATAGCTAGCTGGGGGGGGGATCTCTTATGGTGTATTTGTTTGTATATATGTACGTACATGCTTATTTTTTGTGTTTGCCTTCTACTCTTTTGGAAACATTGGCATTTATCCAAAAATTTAGCTATCCAAGAGGGCAACTGGCATCTGGGGCAAGAAACACTGAGGAAAATGGCATCGGCTGATGCCTTTATACCCGAAGACCTGCAGTGATGACGTCGGGTGAAGTGCGACACCAGCCGAGGCCAGACCCAGACTTTGGAATCCGGCCGACCGAAGGGCTGCCTGACGACAGGACAACCCATTTGTAAGGACTGCAGATGCTATCCTGTTCGGACATCTACATTTATGGTAGGTACAAAACTGTACTTTCTCCGGTTTTCAGCGAGGTGCCTTCGCAGCCCCTGACGACCACTTCTTTAGAACCTCAGGCCGCCTCTGACTCCCATGTGGAGATGGCTGGCCTTCGGACGCACCAGATTTACAGCCTACCGAGACTAACCCTTCAGAGGGATATGGAGTAGCTGAACAACCTGTAGCTTCAGAGGGTGTTTTCAGACCTACTCAGTTAACCATTAAACCTTCTGCTAAGTCTAAAACTCCTTTAAAAACAAAGAAACAACTACAACATTCACCAGGACAGGCCTACATGCCTAAGAAACAAATGCTCCAAATGGCCAAAGACTTAATCACTGTGATCAGGGGGTCACATCCCCCTCCTGATAAAAGGCCTAGACAGGATGCAGACTAAGGATGCAGACTATGACTCATCTGACCAGGTATCCATCTCTTCAGATTCATCCTCAGACCTAGGATACTCTTTACCCCCTTATGAGGATTCTGATGCTGAGGAATCATTTCCTTCAGCCTCTCCACCAGAGGACTACTCCTTTGGGGAAGCCTTACATACCATGAGGGAGCATTTCCATTGGGAGGGCCAGGATTATTCAGAATCCAAGAAAAGGCTCAAAGATTTCCTTTTATTACCTCAACACAGACCCCTTGCAATTCCGCCAGTGTTAGATATTGTGGATGATGTGTATTCTGAATCCAGTTTAAATCCTGATTCGTTACCTCCTGCTCCAGTTAAGCCAGACATATACTACAGAGTCCCTGACTCTCACAAATTTCTTTATAAAAGCCCTGTTGCTGACCTGAAACTATTTCTCAGGGTCCCAAAGGGGTAAAGGCCTCTTCAGCAAAAAATCCATTTCTCTCTGACAGAGATTCCAGAGCATTAGACAGATGGGGGACGAAAGTATATACATCTGCAACTTTAGCAATGAGGGCCTTAAATTGCCAATTTCACATGCTAAAATATCGGCAATATTTGATCTCAGTTGAAACAAAAAAATGCTTCCAAATTCAGATCCTCCAAATTTTAAGGAAATGCAGGATTTATTGCATGCAGCTGAACAAGTGGGAAAACATACTTTGCAATGTGGTTTTGATTCATTAGAGGCCTCCTGTAGAGCAGCAGTTACAAGATCTGTCATTAGAAGACATGCTTGGTTAAAAGAACAGACATTACCAGATCATGTTAAAGCAAAATTATTGGATGCACCTTTGCAGCAGGATGTTTTATTTGGAGTTAAGGCAGAAGAAGTATTAAAGAAAATGGAGGATAAGGCAAAATCTATGCAAACGGTGAAGGATTTCTTACAGGTTCAGCCTCCTCGATTTAGCAGAAATTGGCCAACAAAGAATTGGTCCTTTCCAGTTAGACAGACCTCAAAGGGGCAGATACAGACGTCCAAGAGGTAGAGGTCAACCACAAGGTCCTTGCAGGCCTCGACAATGGGGTGCATCAACCCAGAAAGAAGGGGAAGATAGGCCTCAACCTTATGAAAAAACAGCCCCAATGACTTCCACTACAGCTGCCAAACACTTCTCTCTTGGCAGCCCCCTTGGGAGGAAAACTGGCACTTTTCTGTCACAATTGGCATATGATCATCAAAGACAAATGGGTTCTCAACATTGTATCTCAAGGTTACAGGTTCCACTTTCACACTCTGCCAAGGTTAAAAGGAATGCCAAATCTGCCACCAAATCAATGGGCAGAGGCTCAGAGACAAATTACAGCACTCATGGACATGACAGCTATTCAAAAGGTACCAACACAGGAGCAAGGACAAGGATTTTACTCAAGACTCTTTCTTGTTCCCAGAAAGGACAAATCGTGGAGGCCCATTCTGGATCTTTCTTCTCTAAACACTTACCTGGATGTTCCAAAATTCAAAATGTTGACACTACAGCAGCTTCTTCCCATGCTGGGCAAGAAAGCTTGGCTCGTAACTTTGGACCTAAAGGAGGCATACCTGCATGTCCCTATCGGACAAAACTGCAGAAGATACCTCAGATTGATAGCTGGTTCAATGCACTACCAATTCTCTGCACTGCCCTTTGGCTTATCTACTGCACCCAGGGTCTTCACAAAGTGCCTGGCACCAGTAATTACATTTTGCAGACAGAAGGAATTCAGATTTATCCATACCTGGACGACTGCCTGATTCAAGCAGAGAGCAAGGACATTCTTCTAAAGCATCTGACGTTTGTAAAAAAGTTAAGTTGCCTAGGGTACACAGTAAATGAAAAGAAGTCAAAACTAGTGCCCTCACAAGAGATAATATTCCTGGGTGCCAGCTTAAATACAACGGCCCAGATGGCTTATCTCACGCCAGACAAGCAAGGACAACTGACTCAATATTTTCAATTAATGGCAACAAAGACCCAACTCCCTGCAAGAAAAATTCTGCAGGCCTTGGGTTACATGGCATCTTGCATACTACTAATTCCATATGCCAGACTGCATATGAGGAAACTACAATGGTACCTACAGAGTGTCTGGTCTCAACACTGTCGCAGTTTGGAAACAGTAATACCACTAATTCCTTGCCTTCAACAGGAGTTTTGATGGTGGGCTCAAGCATGTCACCTCAACAAGGGACAGCCTTTCACTCAACCCACAGCCAGGCAAACACTGACAACAGATGCATCGGATTACGCCTGGGGAGCACACATGGCAGGAAAATGTATTCATGGCAAGTGGCCTGCAGAACAAAGGCATCTTCACATCAATCAAAAAGAAATGCTAGCTGTACAAAATGCCCTTATAGCTTTCAAGGACCTTCTGCATCCAGGACAACTACTACTAAAGACAGACAACACCACAGTTATATGGTACATAAACAAGCAAAGGGGCACTCATTCTTATCCCCTCTGCAGACAAGCCATGACCTTGTGGAACACAGCTCTAACCTATCAAGTTCATCTGCAAGCACAATTCCTGCCAGGAGAGAGAAACACACTGGCAGATGACTTGAGCAGAAACATCATGGATCCGCACAAGTGGAAATTACATCCACAAATATTCAGAATGATAACACAAAAATGGTGGAGCCCGGACATAGATCTGTTTGCATCCCCAATGAACTGCCAGCTACAGAAATTCTGCACAAGGACTTACCACCCACAAGCATAGAAAGTGGATGCCCTCTCATTCAGCTGGAAAAACCTACAAGTATATGCTTTCCCACCACTACCTCTCCTTCCAAAGGTACTCATAAAAGCCAGGCAAGAAAAGCCAAAGATGATCCTGATTGCCCCAGACTGGCCACACCAGCACTGGTACCCAGCCTTAAAGAACTTAGCACAAGGTCCACCCTGGATTTTGCCTCAAATCCCACATCTTCTGACTCAGCACAACAATCAGATACTTCACAGCCAGCTAAAGACTTTAAACCTGGCTGCATGGCAGATTCCTTAGTCAAGCCAAGCAATGCCTCTCTCCAAAGCTGTTATGGATGTCATTCTGGAGGCCAGAAGGCCTAGCACCAGGAAGGCCTATTCGGATAAATGGAAGAGATTCTGTGCCTGGAACCAGGCTCACAGCCTTGACCCTCTTGTCCCAAATATCCCTCAGATACTACAATATTTAACTGAGATGCTGGACAAAGGCCTCTCCTTTTCATCCATCAAGATCCACGCCTCTGCCATCTCTGCTCATTACAACACGGACCCACCTATTTTTTCTAATCTTTTGCTAAAACAATACCTCAGAGGGGCTAAAAACATAAGACCGCCCCGTAGAGCACCAACTCCAACTTGGGACCTCAACTTCGTGTTGGAAAAATTAACTTTACCTCCTTTTGAGCCAGCTAACTCAGCAGATTTAAAATATGTCTCTTGGAAAACTGCTCTGCTCCTGGCAATAACCTCAGCACGAAGAGTTTCAGAATTACAGGCACTAATGGCAGTGGAACCTTTCATCATTTTCCACCAAGACAGGGTGTCTTTAAGAACAAACCCTACTTTTATGCCAAAGGTGGTATCAAGTGTGGCTCTAAACCAAACTATTCACTTGCCAACTTTTTATCCAAATCCACAGAATAAAGGGGAGAGACTTCTGCATTCCTTGGACATACACAGGCAGTTACGCTTCTACTTGGACAAAACGAAAGCTTTCGAGCAATTGTTTGTAGCATATGCTGCAGGAGCACAGGGAAAAGCCATTTAAAAATGGACCATTTCAAAATGGATAGGACACTGTATACGTTTCTGCTATACACACCATGGGAAAACTGTACTTAACATTTTGTCTCATTCCACCAGGGCAACAGCTACTTCAACTGCCTACCTCAGAGGAGTCCCTACCAAGGACATTTTGGAAGCAGCAACTTGGAGTTCTGTACATACCTTCACCAAGCATTACCATCTGCCTCTTTACTCTAAATCCAGAGCTGGCTTTGCCACTGCAGTGCTGCAGGGCCTTATAGCCACCCATAATGCCTTATACAACCAGCCACCCTACCTCAACTTTGGGATTCTACCCAAGTGTAATGACTGCAGCAGTGTAACACGATGAACGTAGCACAGTTTTGTACCTACCATAAATGTAGATGTTCGAGTGTATACACTGCTGTAGTCTAGGTTACCCTCCCTCCTTCCCCTCTTACTTGCTGGTACATACCTAAGTCTTCTACCCTTTGCTACCTATGGGGAGTATTTGCTGGTAACTGAAAGTTTTTGATTGCTTTTCTTATGTATGTTTTATTAGCAGTTTGCATTGCCTACCTTTTTGGGGGCACCTGACATCTGGGGCAAGAAAAATTGAAGAAAATGGCGTCAGCTGCATCTTATGTACCCCTGTCGCACTGACGTCAGGGAAGAAGCGACAGCAACCGACGCCGGACCAAGACTTTGGAACTCAGGCTGACTGAGGGACCGCCTGACGGCAGGATAACCCAAGTGTAATGACTGCAGCAGTGTATACACTCTAACATCTACATTTATGGTAGGTACAAAACTGTACTTTTCTGGTTGCTTGAGAGTTGATATTAAAAATCGGCCTAATACTGCATCTTGTACTGTTTGCTTGGTTTGACTTGTTCTTAGGTTGGGAAGAGAGGGAATTTATTCCTGTCTTCCCTTTTAAAACTCTGAAAACATAAGGTACGTTTCTGCAGGGGCAAAGTGCAACACATGAAAATTGTACTGTATTTCACCGATTTATTTTCTTCTTCTTCTTTGAGAGTTCTGGTTGCTTGAGTTCTGGTTAACTGATAGTTTACTGTAATAGGTTTTGATACCAAAAGAAAACTGTATAATGCCCTGTCAATACAACCTTGCAAAAATTGTCTTTTGGCATCATATTGATTTTCTTACAACCCATCTGCATTTCATTCCATGAAACATGGAATACTTGGCGTTTGTCAGTGTTCAACAGGTCTAACATTTTGGCTGCATAGTTCCAATAATCCATAATCACTACCACACCCTTTTTATCTGGTTTCATAATGCAGATGTCTTTGTTCTACTAATTTCTGTTATGACTTTCCTTTTCTTCTGGACTGATATTATAGACTGTCCATTTTTTCCTCTTAACATACTAATTTCGTGCTCCACTAAGGCCTCAAAGTTGGAAAGCAGTGGGTGTAAGGGGGGATTGTGTATACTCTTCTTTCTGAACCTGGAAATAGGCTTAGTCCCACTGTCCCCATATACAAATGTTAAATTAATCTTCCTTAAAAATAACTTCAGATCGATCAAAACCTCTCTCATCTCAGTTCTAGAAGATGGTACAAAAGTAAACCTTTTTCAAAAAATGAGAACTGGTTAAGATTTTAACTTACCAGAAAAATCGATCAAAACTCCTTACGATTTTTCAGTTT